>NW_026607222.1:45000-53589 GCF_029890125.1 Rhinichthys klamathensis goyatoka | reverse complement strand
GTGTGTGTGTGTGTGTGTGTGTGTGCGTGCGTGTGTGTGTGCGTGCATAGTGAGAGTGTGTGTGTGTGTGTGTGTGAGTGAGTGAGTGAGTGTGTGTGTGTGTGTGTGTGTGTGTGTGCGTGCGTGTGTGTGTGCGTGCATAGTGAGAGTGTGTGTGTGTTACCTGTGAGCGTCAGCAGGAGCACACACACACAGATCAGGCCACACACACACGGCAGGAGGATGAAGAGCAGCAGACGCAGATGTTTCCCGCAGAGCTTCGTGTGTGTGAAGGCTTCACCCATGATGAGCTCATCACACACACACACACCTGAGGACACACAGAGAGTTTGCAATTGAGAGTGTGTAATTCAGCTGAAAGTCAATCATAACAATAGCTAATATTAAAGTCAATCATAACTGTCTGTAATGTTGTTTGCTTACACTTCATTTTAAGATGTGATTGTTACAGTGTAATTATATATTTAAGTACTGAGTAATATTAATAAACTACATGTTTGGGTCAGGTTAGGGATTAGGGTTTGGTTGAGGGTTAGTTGCATGTAATTATGCACAATTTACTGTTATTACTATAGTAAGTACATGTAACATATGTAACATGACACTGTAAAATAAGTCTTACCTGTTCTTTTAACAAATATCACAATAATGAATAGAAATAACTGAAGTTGTTCGCGTGCGCGCGCCTCACCGGTGAATCAGAAGACCAGCGGAGATCCGGAGCATCAGAGGCTATTTATACACACACACACACGTGTTATTTATACACGGGTATTTTCACTTCAGAGTTTCCAGCTTGAACAGGAGAATACGACACACACACACACACACACGTTATTTATAGGAACGGAAAGGAAGAAACTGAAGTGCGCGAGTTCAACTCTGACACGCACGCACACACACACACACACACACACTAGAAAGACACTCGCTGAATACTCACTGAAAGTTCACTGCTGCAGATTCCATCACATACATTTACGCCGTTCCTCTGTATTCTGTTGTTCCGTTATTGCACGAATAACTCTGACTTTGCCGTTTATTTTATTCTCATGAGTCGATCTGAAGAGCACGAGCGTGTCTGCGCGCGACCCGCGCCACACTGACGAACGAGCCCCGCGCGCTCGCTTATATCTGTGTGTGTGTGTGTGTGTGTGAGAGAGAGAGAGAGAGAGAGAGAGTGTGTGTGTGTATGTGTGCGTGCGTGAGAGAGAGAGAGAGAGAGAGAGAGAGAGAGAGAGAGAGAGTGTGTGTGTGTGTATGTGTGCGTGCGTGAGAGAGAGAGAGAGAGAGAGAGAGAGAGAGAGAGAGAGAGAGAGAGAGAGAGAGAGAGAGAGAGAGAGAGAGAGAGAGAGAGAGAGAGAGAGAGAGAGAGAGAGAGAGAGAGAGAGAGAGAGAGGAGAGAGAGAGAGAGAGAGAGAGAAGGGAGAGAGGCATGCTTGAATGAATCAAATTAAGACCTTTAAACCTCAAGACTAAAACAAACATTTAAACATTCACAAGAGGTCATGAACTAGGAACATTTTATTTGTAGAAGTTCACACACTTAACTTTAAAAACATCATATATATATATGAATATTTATTAACAAACTACTTGTGATGTTCCTCATATGTAAATGATGAATACATTAAATCAAGGTCAAGAAAGCTTCCACAGCATCTCATGCATCTTTTATAATCGATTAAATTCCGATTCCGATTAATTAGGATATCAAAGAGTACGTATTTTTTCTCAAGGGACAATACCTATAATGAATATAAATATATCAATATAAAAATATAATGAATATGTGACGATAATAATTTTTATTTATATAGGCTAGCATCTTTCCAATAGCCCAAGGTCGCTTTACAAAGATAGGTTACAGGAAACAGAACCAAATCAACATCAAGAGCAAAGCACAACACATACCAAGGGCAGAAGAGTGATATACAGAGAAAACTCATTCTTTACGAGGGTTTTTAGGAAGGAAGAACGGAGGAAAGCCTGACAGATGTTTTGAGGAAGAGCATTACATAACACTGAAGACCTGGCAAATGTGAAGCAGTTACAGCATCATGCTGACTAAGAGGAGCGAATACGAGATCCGAGGTGGAGGAAAGATATACACCTTCACCAGCGTGAGCATTACGTGAAAGAGTGGAATCAAGAGGAACACAGACCTTATCAGCTCACCATCCAAATCTATCAGTTGACCAGATAATTTAGCAAAAGATTTAGAGCAGGCCAGTCTTACCACAGTTAGACTGAAGGTGGTTCGAGTTCTTTGACTCAAGTTGTTATTGTAGGCTGAGGAAAATCTGAGCTGGGAGGAGTGCTAAAATTAATCTGCATCATGTCATCAGCTTAACAGTGGAAATTTAATCCATAGCGTTTGTCATAATTTGGCCAATTGTGAAAAGAAGAGGGCCCAAGACAGAGCCCTGAGGTACACCACAACTGAGGGATTTGTGCTTCTGGTAAACAACACATCTTTGCCTCCCTGTCCAATAAGAGGAGAACCAGTCAAAGGCTGTGCCAGTAACTGCAGGAGTACATGGCAGGAGTATCTCATGACTTACCGGGTCAAAAGCCGAGCTGAGGTCTAACAGAAGAAGAGTGCTGAGACGCCAGAATCAGGGGCTCGGAGGAGATCATTAAGAACCTTAACCAGCGCTGTTTCAGTACTGAGTAACGGACTGGAAAGGCTCATGGAGGTTATGTGCTGTTAATGGGCCTGTAACTGGGAGGCAACAACTTTTTCTAATATCTTAGAAAGAAAGTGATTCGAAACAGGCCTGCAGCTACTTAGAGATGAAGGCAAAACTAGAGAGGCTGTGAGGCATGAAGAGAAAGGTATAATGCATTTATTAATCAAACACTATCATCAAATATGATATAGCTAATATGATTTATATTTATATATTTCTCAGTGAAGGTCTGGGTCATCTGTGAAGGTCATATGTGAAGGTCATCTGTACAAATCTGGGTCATCTGTGAAGATCTGGGTCATCTGTGAAGGTCTGAGTCATCTGTAAAGATCTGGGTCATCTGTAAAGATCTGGGTCATCTGTACAAATCTGGGTCCTCTGTGAAGATCTGGGTCATCTGTGAAGGTCTGGGTCATCTGTGAAGGTCTGAGTCATCTGTAAAGATCTGGGTCATCTGTAAAGATCTGGGTCATCTGTACAAATCTGGGTCCTCTGTAAAGATCTGGGTCATCTGTGAAGATCTGGGTCATCTGTGAAGGTCTGAGTCATCTGTAAAGATCTGGGTCATCTGTAAAGATCTGGGTCATCTGTACAAATCTGGGTCCTCTGTGAAGATCTGGGTCATCTGTGAAGATCTGGGTCATCTGTGAAGGTCTGAGTCATCTGTAAAGATCTGGGTCATCTGTAAAGATCTGGGTCATCTGTAAAGATCTGGGTCATCTGTACAAATCTGGGTCCTCTGTGAAGATCTGGGTCATCTGTGAAGGTCTGGGTCATCTGTGAAGGTCTGAGTCATCTGTAAAGATCTGGGTCATCTGTAAAGATCTGGGTCATCTGTGAAGATCTGGGTCATCTGTAAAGATCTGGGTCATCTGTGAAGATCTGGGTCATCTGTGAAGATCTGGGTCATCTGTAAAGATCTGGGTCATCTGTGAAGATCTGGGTCATCTGTGAAGATCTGGGTCATCTGTGAAGGTCTGGGTCATCTGTAAAGATCTGGGTCATCTGTAAAGATCTGGGTCATCTGTGAAGATCTGGGTCATCTGTAAAGATCTGGGTCATCTGTAAAGATCTGGGTCATCTGTAAAGATCTGGGTCATCTGTAGAGATCTGGGTCATCTGTGAAGATCTGGGTCATCTGTAAAGATCTGGGTCATCTGTGAAGATCTGGGTCATCTGTAAAGATCTGGGTCATCTGTGAAGATCTGGGTCATCTGTGAAGATCTGGGTCATCTGTAAAGATCTGGGTCATCTGTGAAGATCTGGGTCATCTGTGAAGATCTGGTCATCTGTGAAGGTCTGGGTCATCTGTAAAGATCTGGGTCATCTGTAAAGATCTGGGTCATCTGTGAAGATCTGGGTCATCTGTGAAGATCTGGGTCATCTGTGAAGATCTGGGTCATCTGTGAAGATCTGGGTCATCTGTGAAGATCTGGGTCATCTGTGAAGGTCTGGGTCATCTGTAAAGATCTGGGTCATCTGTAAAGATCTGGGTCATCTGTGAAGGTCATCTGTAATGATCTGGGTCATCTGTGAAGGTCATCTGTACAAATCTGGGTCATCTGTGAAGATCTGGGTCATCTGTGAAGGTCTGAGTCATCTGTCAAGATCTGGGTCATCTGTAAAGATCTGGGTCATCTGTAAAGATCTGGGTCATCTGTAAAGATCTGGGTCATCTGTGAAGGTCTGGGTCATTTGTAAAGATCTGGGTCATCTGTAAAGATCTGGGTCATCTGTGAAGGTCATCTGTACAAATCTGGGTCATCTGTGAAGATCTGGGTCATCTGTGAAGGTCTGAGTCATCTGTAAAGATCTGGGTCATCTGCAAAGATCTGGGTCATCTGTAAAGATCTGGGTCATCTGTAAAGATCTGGGTCATCTGTGAAGGTCATCTGTAAAGATCTGGGTAATCTGTGAAGATCTGGGTCATCTGTGAAGGTCTGAGTCATCTGTAAAAATCTGGGTCATCTGTAAAGATCTGGGTCATCTGGGAAGATCTGGGTCATCTGTAAAGATCTGGGTCATCTGTGAAGGTCATCTGTAAAGATCTGGGTCATCTGTGAAGATCTGGGTCATCTGTAAAGATCTGGGTCATCTGTGAATATCTGGGTCATTTGTGAAGATCTGGGTCATCTGTGAAGGCCTGGGTCATCTGTGAAGATCTGGGTCATCTGTGAAGATCTGGGTCATCTGTGAAGGCCTGGGTCATCTGTGAAGGTTATCTGTGAAGATATAGGTCATCTGTGGAGATCTGGGTTATCTGTGAAGATCTGGGTTATCTGTGAAGATCTGGGTTATCTGTGAAGGTCATCTGTGAAGTTCTGGGTTTTCTGTGTAAGTCTGGATCATCTGTGAAGGTCTGGGTCATCTGTGAAGGTCTGGGTCATTTGTGAAGGTCTGTGTCATCTGTGAAGGTATGGGTCATCTGTGAAGGTCTGGGTCATCTGTGAAGGTCTGGGTCATCTGTGAAGGTCTGGGTCATCTGTGAAGGCCTGGGTCATCTGTGAAGGTATGGGTCATCTGTGAAGGTCTGGGTCATCTGTGAAGGCCTGGGTCATCTGTGAAGATCTGGGTCATCTATGAAGATCTGGGTCATCTATGAAGATCTGGGTCATCTGTGAAGGCCTGGGTCATCTGTGAAGGCCTGGGTCATCTGTGAAGATCTGGGTCATCTGTGTAAGTCTGGATCATCTGTGAAGATCTGGGTCATCTGTGAAGGTCTGGGTCATCTGTGAAGGCCTGGGTCATCTATGAAGGTCTGGGTCATCTGTAAAGGTCATCTGTGAAGATCTGGGTCATCTGTGAAGATCTGGGTCATCTGTGAAGATCTGGGTCATCTGTGTAAGTCTGGATCATCTGTGAAGGTCTGTGTCATCTGTGAAGGCCTGGGTCATCTGTGAAGGTCATCTGTGAAGATCTGGGTCATCTGTGAAGATCTGGGTCATCTGTGAAGATCTGGGTCATCTGTGAAGGTCTGGGTCATCTGTGAAGGCCTGGGTCATCTGTGAAGGTCTGGGTCATCTGTGAAGATCTGGGTCATCTGTGAAGATCTGGGTCATCTGTGAAGATCTGGGTTATCTGTGAAGATCTGGGTCATCTGTGAAGGTCTGGGTCATCTGTGAAGATCTGGGTCATCTGTGAAGGCCTGAGTCATCTGTAAAGGTCATCTGTGAAGATCTGGGTCATCTGTGAAGATCTGGGTCATCTGTGAAGATCTGGGTCATCTGTGAAAATCTGGGTCATCTGTGAAGGCCTGGGTCATCTGTGAAGGCCTGGGTCATCTGTGAAGATCTGGGTCATCTGTGAAGGTCTGGGTCATCTGTGAAGGTCATCTGTGAAGATCTGGGTCATCTGTGAAGATCTGGGTCATCTGTGAAGATCTGGGTCATCTGTGAAGATCTGGGTCATCTGTGAAAATCTGGGTCATCTGTGAAGGCCTGGGTCATCTGTGAAGATCTGGGTCATCTGTGAAGGCCTGGGTCATCTGTGAAGATCTGGGTCATCTGTGAAGGTCATCTGTGAAGATCTGGGTCATCTGTGAAGATCTGGGTCATCTGTGAAGATCTGGGTCATCTGTGAAAATCTGGGTCATCTGTGAAGGCCTGGGTTATCTGTGAAGGCCTGGGTCATCTGTGAAGGCCTGGGTCATCTGTGAAGATCTGGGTCATCTGTGAAGGCCTGGGTCATCTGTGAAGATCTGGGTCATCTGTGAAGGTCATCTGTGAAGATCTGGGTCATCTGGGTCATCTGTGAAGGCCTGAGTCATCTGTGAAGGCCTGAGTCATCTGTGAAAATCTGGGTCATCTGTGAAGGCCTGGGTCATCTGTGAAGGCCTGGGTCATCTGTGAAGATCTGGGTCATCTGTGAAGGCCTGGGTCATCTGTGAAGGCCTGGGTCATCTGTGAAGATCTGGGTCATCTGTGAAGGTCATCTGTGAAGGCCTGGGTCATCTGTGAAGATCTGGGTCATCTGTGAAGGCCTGAGTCATCTGTGAAGGCCTGAGTCATCTGTGAAGGCCTGGGTCATCTGTGAAGGCCTGGGTCATCTGTGAAGGTCATCTGTGAAGGTCATCTGTGAAGGCCTGGGTCATCTGTGAAGGCCTGGGTCATCTATGAAGATCTGGGTCATCTGTAAAGGTCATCTGTGAAGATCTGGGTCATCTGTGAAGGCCTGGGTCATCTGTGAAGGCCTGGGTCACCTGTGAAGGCCTGGGTCATCTGTGAAGGCCTGGGTCATCTGTGAAGGCCTGGGTCATCTGTGAAGGCCTGGGTCATCTGTGAAGATCTGGGTCATCTGTGAAGGCCTGGGTCATCTGTGAGGGATCTGGGTCATCTGTGAAGGTCATCTGTGAAGATCTGGGTCATCTGTGAAGGCCTGAGTCATCTGTGAAGGCCTGAGTCATCTGTGAAGGCCTGGGTCATCTGTGAAGATCTGGGTCATCTGTGAAGGTCATCTGTGAAGGCCTGGGTCATCTGTGAAGATCTGGGTCATCTGTAAAGGTCATCTGTGAAGATCTGGGTCATCTGTGAAGGCCTGGGTCATCTGTGAAGGCCTGGGTCACCTGTGAAGGCCTGGGTCATCTGTGAAGGCCTGGGTCATC
Organism: Rhinichthys klamathensis goyatoka; assembly: GCF_029890125.1. Classification (NCBI taxonomy): domain Eukaryota; kingdom Metazoa; phylum Chordata; class Actinopteri; order Cypriniformes; family Leuciscidae; genus Rhinichthys; species Rhinichthys klamathensis. Next base: position 46,296 of record NW_026607222.1, on the reverse strand, counting down.
TGTGAAAATCTGGGTCATCTGTGAAGGCCTGGGTAATCTGTGAAGGCCTGGGTCATCTGTGAAGATCTGGGTCATCTGTGAAGGCCTGGGTCATCTGTGAGGGATCTGGGTCATCTGTGAAGGTCATCTGTGAAGATCTGGGTCATCTGTGAAGGCCTGAGTCATCTGTGAAGGCCTGAGTCATCTGTGAAGATCTGGGTCATCTGTGAAGGCCTGGGTCATCTGTGAAGGCCTGGGTCATCTGTGAAGATCTGGGTCATCTGTAAAGGTCATCTGTGAAGATCTGGGTCATCTGTGAAGGCCTGGGTCATCTGTGAGGGATCTGGGTCATCTGTGAAGGTCATCTGTGAAGATCTGGGTCATCTGTGAAGGCCTGAGTCATCTGTGAAGGCCTGAGTCATCTGTGAAGGCCTGGGTCATCTGTGAAGATCTGGGTCATCTGTGAAGGTCATCTGTGAAGGCCTGGGTCATCTGTGAAGATCTGGGTCATCTGTAAAGGTCATCTGTGAAGATCTGGGTCATCTGTGAAGGCCTGGGTCATCTGTGAAGGCCTGGGTCACCTGTGAAGGCCTGGGTCATCCATGAAGGCCTGGGTCATCTGTGAAGGCTTGATGGTCAGGCTAGTAAAGCAGAAGAGTCCCTGGACTAGGAGCTGAGCTGCATTAGATACGTTAGGCCTGATTGAAGTCATACAGAATATGCATGAACCCAATGAAGACCAGCAGCGGGTGTCGAGCGCTCTGATGGTTCAGCGACCCCAGAGCAGTGTGGCCTCGAGCTTCTGAAGCCTGACCGTTGCCGTCCTTCACGGTGTCCTGTGAAAAGTATGCAGAATGTTGACTGAAGGCAGTTCGAGGAACAGAAAAAAGAAAGCAGGGAGATTTATAGTCGTGAACTACTGCAATATTCCCCCATCCCAGTGTTAGTTTAGTGGACACGATCCGGAGAAGGTCATCAGTCGAGAAAGTAGAGGTGTGTGTGTGTGTGTGTGTGTGAGAGAGGCAGAGGAGCAGCACTGAGGGATTCAGTCCAGCTATTAAGAATGTAAACAATACAGATATTTGCATTTACATGAATCATGCATTCAAACAGCGAATTAATGAGGAGCTGTAGAACTGTACTCACCTTTATGTAGATCTTTAAAACAGAACTGAGATTGAAGACTCTTGATATCCACTGTGAGAGAAATAAAGCCGTCCGATTCATGAGCGCGTCTGGTGTGAAGAATCGAGATCGATCCGGTTTAACTCAGACTTTACGCTTGAAGCGGTTCGTTGCAAAACTACTGTATAAACA
>NW_026607222.1:22500-40000 GCF_029890125.1 Rhinichthys klamathensis goyatoka | reverse complement strand
CACTGACTCACTCAATCACTCACCGACTCACTCACTCAATCACTCACTCACTGAATCACTGAATCACTCACCGACTCACTCACTCACTCAATCACTCACCGACTCAATCACTCACTCACCGACTCAATCACTCACCGACTCAATCACTCACTGACTCACTCAATCACTCACCGACTCAATCACTCACCGACTCACTCAATCACTCACCGACCCAATCACTCACTCACCGACCCAATCACTCACTCACACACCGAATCAACCACTCACCGACTCACTCAATCACTCACCGACTCAATCACTCACTGACTCACTCAATCACTCACCGACTCACTCAATCACTCACCGACTGAATCACTCACTGACTCACTCACTGACTCACTCAATCACTCACCGACTCAATCACTCACCGACTCAATCACTCACTGACTCACTCAATCACTCACCGACTCACTCACCGACTCAACCGACTCAATCACTCACTGACTCACTCAATCACTCACCGACTCAATCACTCACCGACTCAATCACTCACACACACCGACTCAACCACTCACCGACTCACTCAATCACTCACCGACTGAATCACTCACTGACTCACTCAATCACTCACCGACTCAATCACTCACCGACTCAACCGACTCAATCACTCACTGACTCACTCAATCACTCACCGACTCAATCACTCACCGACTCAACCGACTCAATCACTCACTGACTCACTCAATCACTCACCGACTCAATCACTCACGACTCAACCGACTCAATCACTCACTGACTCACTCAATCACTCACTGACTCACTCACTCACTCAATCACTCACCGACTCAACCGACTCAATCACTCACCGACTCAACCGACTCAATCACTCACCGACTCAACCGACTCAATCACTCACTGACTCACTCAATCCCTCACCGACTCACTCACTCACTCAATCACTCACTCACTCACACACCGACTCAACCGACTCAATCACTCACCGACTCAACCGACTCAATCACTCACTGACTCACTCAATCCCTCACCGACTCACTCACTCACTCAATCACTCACTCACTCACTCACACACCGACTCAACCGACTCAATCACTCACCGACTCAACCGACTCAATCACTCACTGACTCACTCAATCCCTCACCGACTCACTCACTCACTCAATCACTCACTCAATCACTCACTGACTCACTCAATCCCTCACCGACTCACTCACTCACTCACTCACTCACTCAATCACTCACCGACTCAACCGACTCAATCACTCACTGACTCACTCAATCCCTCACCGACTCACTCACTCACTCACTCACTCAATCCCTCACCGACTCACTCACTCACTCAATCACTCACCGACTGCACAGACGTATCTTCAAATGGAACCATTTATGGCATCTTTTTATTAATGAAGGCCAGTATCACTGATATTAATATAGCTAATGATGTCTCGATGAAAATTCTTTCCCCCACAATTTTAGGGTTATAAAATAGTCCGCAATGCATAAATTATAAATTAAATTAGATTAATCCTTATTAAAGCTACAAGCGTTCTTTAGTCAAAGAGTAGTTAGTAGTTTTCTCTGTTCCCTCTGTTCTTTGGTTAACTTTACTGACAGACAGAATTAGCGGCTACTGTCACTTTAAGATCTACAGCTGGTGACTGGATCTCACGTGTCTCAGTCTCTCACTACTCTTTACTTCCATTTAAGATTTTATTTAACTCATTTAAGGTTAATAACGATTGATTCTTGTGAGGATACTCGACAAAACGGACATTTTGGCATAAATGTGTGTGTTGTTGTTCGTTCAAGCGCGAAAGAGAATTCGATACTGGTTCGCGACTTTTTGTGCCTCGTGTGTGTGTGTGTGTGTGTGAGGAGGAGATTTACTGAAGTGCGTTCTCGTTTGTCTTGTCGGACATTAATGGTTTAAAGCATTTGGTGGACAAACTAATAAATAATAAGAGCGTGATCATAACCCTAGCTAAAGAATGACAAAGAATGGATGCAGCGTTAATTGTGTTAAATATTTTAAAACATTAAAGCTGGACAAAAAAAAAGAAGAAATCGCATACGTTAACGTTGACAGCACTAACTTTACTTGTCATACATTGCTGACAGAAAATGAAGCGGTTTAAAGTGGACTCGTTTTCATGGTCGGCCTACACATAATGTGTTTTTTTAGTAAGCTACACAGAATGTTCTACATTAAATATTGAACTAACAGTCTGAAGTTACCTAGCAGCAGTGTAAGTTAATGTTAGCCCAGTCAACATAAGGCTAACATCAAAAGGTGTAGACAGAAAATATGATTATGCTGACCTGAGCTAATTTACGAAATCAACCAACTCACATCTCCTTTCTTTCTTTCCATCCATGATGACATTAAAGTCAGGTCTGATGTTGTTTCTGGAGTTCCGCGCTCCATGCTTTCACCGACGACGCTAACGTGAGGGATGGGCCTCAATCACACTGCTGCCAGGACCCGCCCTGCTCTGCTTCTGACGTTAGTTAGAGCTGCGCTCCTCTCATATGATTGGTAGGTGAAATCACTTGACTCGAAAATATTAAACCGCATTCAAGTTCCCAGTTTCAAATGTAGCCGTGCGGAATGCGCGCTCATAATGGAAGCGGCACACTCGTTTTTCCAAGCGCGTCCGCGCCGAAAGTGCCTCCGACTGTAATTTGCAGCCCGATTAATACATTTTGCCTGCGCCGGAGGCCGGACCTGCCCTCAAGCCGGAATACTTTAAGCCGTGTCACTCACTCACACACACCTGTTTGGGACACTGGTTCTGGCAGGAGGTCAGCAGCTGTTTGCTCTGTTTATCAGCAGTCGTGAACTTCCTACAAAACATCCACACAATCATCATTGCACACATTAAATAAGCAATATTATTGAGAAGTAACTCCCACTGACAGACACGTGTGTGTGTGTATCGTCATGACTGAGGCGTGTCACTCACACACACTCGATGTACAGGTTAGAGATCCTGCAGTGGCAGCGCTGGCGCACCATTAGCACACAGGGCGGGCAGTTGCCATGGTGACAGGGCAGGGCACAGGGGTGGGGGCAGCCCGAGGGGCGGGGCTTAGAACACCCCTCCTCACACTGCACACACTCCGGACCGGCCTACACACACACACACACACACACGATGAAACCAGCTCATCCTGATGACAGAACCCGTGGCATCAGGGTCAGAGAGTCATGTGACCTACCTTAGCGTTATCTGACTCTGAGGTCACATGATGGCACTCTAAACTGCAGGTGTGGTTCCCGCATGCTAGACTCCGCCCACATGGCCGACCACAGGAGAACGGCCCTCGAGCGTGACACGGGACCGGACTCACCTGCAACACACACACACACACACACACACACACACACACACACACACACACACACACACACACGATTCCAGACCTCCTGCAGATGTTAATCATTCGTAACCAAACGATCAAAGTCTTGCGTCATGATACAAGTCATTTAATGTGTGTGTGAGAGTGTGTGTGTGTGTGTGTGTGTGTGTGTGTGTGTGTGTGTGTGAGTGAGTGTGTGCTTGTTTGTGTTTTTGTATGTGTGCGTGTGTGTGTGTGTATGTGTGAGAGTTGTGTGTGTGTGTGTGTGTGTGATTGAGTGTGGGCTTGTGTGTGTGTGTTATTGAGTGTGGGCTTGTGTGTGTGTGTGATTGAGTGTGGGCTTGTGTGTGTGTTGTATGTGTGTGCGTTTTTGTATGTACGTGTGTGCATGTGTGTGTGAGTGAGTTGTGTGTGTGTGTGTGAGTTGTGTGTGTGATTGAGTGTGGGCTTGTGTGTGTGTTGTATGTGTGTGCGTTTTTGTATGTGCGTGTGTGCATGTGTGTGTGAGTGAGTTGTGTGTGTGTGTGAGTTGTGTGTGTGATTGAGTGTGGGATTTTGTGTGTTGTTGTATGTGTGTGCGTTTTTGTATGCGTGTGTTTTTGTATGTCTGTGTGTGTGTGTGTGTGTGTGTGTGTACCTCATGTTTTCCCAGACAGGCTCTGTAGAGAAACACAAAACACAAGATGTTTTCATTTACACTCCTGATCCAGCAGCAGGACACACAATGACATCATCTAATTTAGTTGGACTAACTTAAAAGACACACTCAAACACACACACATATAATTACTGTAAATCACCATTTTAAAGAATGTTTGAATTACACACATAAATACACACACTCTTTGGCTGCGATGGACCAGAGTGTGTTAGCCATATGTGCTCAAATCCCTACAACACACACATGCTTTCCCAGCATTCCTACAAACACACCGCAGTGAAGCCTGCAGTGAGTGAGTGAGTGTGTGTGTGTGTGTGTGTGTGTGTGTGTGTGTGTGTGTGTGTGTGTTCCTCACGTCGGTATGGGCACCAGGCAGGGCGGACACGGAAGAGCCTTTTGCACAAACGCAGGAGTCGAGGGCTTCTCCCACGGACCCGCCAGCAGAGCCTGAAACACACACACACACACACACACACACACACACACACACACACACACACACACACCAGATTCAGCCGTGAGATTCGACCATTCTAGACTGAAACTGAGGTTTCACAACAAAAACTGAAATACAAGTAGACAGAATTCTTAAACTCTTTCCCTGCCAGTGGTTTTTTATTAATTTGAAATGAACACTCGGCAAACGCGGGTAACAATCAGCAGTGGCGGGAAACGCAGTCAATCACGAGCCAATGTGGCGATTAACTTATAATGTTTACTCACTTTGCTGGGAAGTTCGTGTGAGACAAACCAGTGCAGATTTAGCACAAATACTCGTGAGTCATGATATATTAAACACAGCGTATTACACAGAATCTGCTCATATCTGCTCACTTGAACACACTCGTCACTACACACCAATAGCGGCGCGCTTGTTCATTAATATTGAAGCAATAGCGGAGATTAAAAAGCGTTTGGTGAACAGAAAACACACAGTTATGATCCAGCATCCGACATGTTTCTGATGTTCTGTGTCCTGTACTGATCTGTGCAACTAAACACATGTTTGGGGAAGAGGAAGAGGAAGAGGGAGAGGAAGAGGAAGAGGGAGAGGAAGAGGGAGAGGAAGAGGGAGAGGAAGAGGAAGAGGAAGAGGAAGAAGGAGAGGGAGAGGAAGAGGAAGAGGGAGAGGAAGAGGGAGAGGAAGAGGGAGAGGAAGAGGGAGAGGAAGAGGAAGAGGGAGAGGAAGAGGGAGAGGAAGAGGGAGAGGGAGAGGAAGAGGAAGAGGAAGAGGAAGAGGAAGAGGAAGAGGAAGAGGGAGAGGAAGAGGGAGAGGAAGAGGAAGAGGGAGAGGGAGAGGAAGAGGAAGAGGAAGAGGGAGAGGAAGAGGGAGAGGGAGAGGAAGAGGGAGAGGAAGAGGAAGAGGAAGAGGGAGAGGAAGAGGGAGAGGAAGAGGAAGAGGGAGAGGGAGAGGAAGAGGAAGAGGAAGAGGAAGAGGGAGAGGAAGAGGAGATGCTGGAGGACAGGATTTAGTTTGAATAAGAAATGAATGTATGAAATCAAAATGTTATAATATATATAAGCTGTGACGTAGTTAATCTGGTTCATTTCTTATCTTTTTCGGCTAGTAGAAGTTCTGAATGGCCGGTAACTTAAAAATCTAGTTAATTTCAAACCCTGATTATTAAGTAACGCATAGAGTATGAGAATTGAAAAACGGGTATCTTGCCCAACCTATTCTGGCCCTGAAGCGCTAAACCCCTTCAGGTGTGTGTGTGTGTGTGTGTGTGTGTGTGCGTGTGTGTGTGCGTGTGTGATCTCAGAATAAACCCCTTCAGGTGTGTGTGTGTGTGTGTGTCTGTGTGTGTGTGTGTGTGTGTGTGTGTGTGTGTGTGTGTGTGTGTGTGTGATCTCAGAATAAACCCCTTCAGCCTGATGAAGACCTGATCCTGATCACCCTGTCGGGTTTATTCTGAGATAACAATCGGCTGTGTGTACATCATCGCTTGTGTAGCGCAGCAGAGTGTGTGAACTGAACACCGGCTGTCTCACCCATCCTATCCTAGTGGCCAGCGCTTCAGGCAGTGTTGTGTGAGAGGAGTGTGTGTTCGCTGAAGCTCGTACCCGGTCCGCAGCTTTGACCAGCACCTGGTCGTGGCACGGGGTCGGGCACAGGTGGGCACAGCCGGGTCTCGGGCGCCGGCACGCCAGCGCACAGGGAGGACACGGGCCGGCGTGGCAGCGGTGCTCCTGCAGGGACCCGTGATGGCACAGCGCAGGCTTCCTACACAACAGCAGCAGCACAGACGGGCGCAACCATGTATCACAACTGAAGAAATGTGTTGTATTGTGGATAGTTCACCCAAAATAAAAATTACTGTGAGAGAAAAAATTCAAGTTTTTAAAGTTTTAGTGTCAGTACTACATTACACTACTATATATAATGTTGAATATAATGTATAATATTGCAATGGGGGAATATTTGTGGGGGCCAAATATCTTATTACCAGTAAAAAGTGGCCGACATTATTTTAAATATATCTAGTCAGTGACAGAGATCAAGCATATTTTCAGCTTCAGAATCATGGATATTGTTATTCTGGTGTCTCTATTGTCCTGTGCTTTGGGTTTCAGCACCAAGTCCATCCTATTCTTTTACACACACAATATAATATCAAATTTAGCATTTTAATCAACTTAACCTTTTATCATTTGTCTTGGTGTATCGCAATAATATGGTATCGTGAGTTCAGTATCGATTCGTGACACGAGGGTATTGTTACACAGCTAGCAACTAATAAAGCCTTCATATGATTATCCAACAGAACAGAAGTCAGTAGGACGTGTGTGTGTGTGTGTGTGTGTACCTGCACAGCTCCTTACAGCGAGGAGGTTTCGTGCTTCTCTCTCGTCCACACGGCACAGAGATCACCGTAGAGCCGCAGTCACACCGGACCTCAACCATCTCAGGGCACGGGTAACAGCTGCCTGAGACACACACACACACACACACACACACACACTGGCTACGTTCACATGCAACCAAATCATCCGTTAGTCATGGAATGACGTAGAAATAGCGCAATGATGTTGAAATAGCGCAATGACGTAGAAATAGCGCAATGATGTAGAAATAACGTAATGATGTAGAAATAGCGTAATGCCGTAGAAATAGCATAATGACGTAGAAATAACGTAATGACGTAGAAATAGCGTAATGACGTAGAAATAGCGTAATGACGTAGAAACAGCGCAATGACGTAGAAAACGCGTAATGACGTAGAAACAGCGAAATGACGTAGAAATAGCGCAATGACGTAGAAATAGCGTAATGACGTAGAAACAGCGTAATGACGTAGAAATAGCGTAATGACGTAGAAACAGCGCAATGACGTAGAAATAGCGTAATGACGTAGAAACAGCGCAATGACGTAGAAATAGCGCAATGACGTAGAAATAGCGTAATGACGTAGAAACAGCGTAATGACGTAGAAATAGCGTAATGACGTAGAAATAGCGCAATGACGTAGAAATAGCGCAATGAAGTAGAAATAGCGTAATGAGTTAGAAATAGCGCAATGGCATAGAAATAGCGCAATGACGTAGAAATAATAGCGCAATGACGTAGAAATAGCGCAAATGACAAAGACAGCGCAATGACGTAGAAATAGCGTAATTACGTAGAAATAGCATAATGACGTAGAAATAGCGCAATGACGTAGAAATAGCGCAATGACGTAGAAATAGCGTAATGACGTAGAAATAGCGTAATGACGTAGAAATAGCGCAATGACATGCGGACGAGCTGTTCTCCTGTTGAATAAACAGTCGTATAAATGAGTTTCCCGTCATCCTATAATCCTCCGTTCTCTGTGTGTGTGAAGTGGAGCAGGACGACGGCCACCAATGCTGGCTTCAGACTCTCTGTATATTCGTGCAGTGAGCGCATGTCAAAAAATATATTCCGATTTGAAGCGTGTGACATATAAACACACACATCACCCCGATCACATGTTCAGCGTTCACGTAAACACTGCGCTCAGATTCATCAATTCATCAGTTGGAATGAATGAATTCAGTCCGATTGAAACAAAAGTTGTGCATGTAAACGCAGCCAGTGATTAATTTCTCAAATCTTTCCAGCTCTTCTCATTATTTGCATTGATCAGACGGGATCTGTGTGTTCATGCAGTGGAGGCGCAACTTTTGTTTAGTGAAGACATGATGTGGCTTTACTAAGAAACGCTTGATGAATTCAGGCCGGCCTCGAAACACTATTCCAGCAGTCGCACACACTCTCGCTGCCTGACATTTGGAGATCAAACCCGCAGGCCGAGATAACAGGCGTCTGCCGGATAACATTGTTGTTTCAGACACACATTTGCATTTGGCACATAGCAGGTGAACGAGAGCGAGGCATCAGTGAAGAATCCATGGGTGTGAGATAACCTCTATACTCCATTACCTTTCCCACAATCACACACTTCTGTTCTGAGGAAAGGTCAGTTTATGTAGATGAACTGGACTCTGATAACCAGCAGACAGGAAGCGCTTCTGCTCAAAAACAAGAGCCAATCAAACAATCGGTCAAGTTTCCGTTGCTCTCACACCAGACTGACAGAAAACTCTCCCGATCGCCTCGGACACGGGAAACGCTTCTACGGGGAGACGCTCCTATGGGGAGACGCTCCTATGGGGAGACGCTCCTAATACGGGGAGACGCTCCTATGGGGAGACGCTCCTATGGGGAGACGCTCCTATGGGGAGACGCTCCTACGGGGAGACGCTCCTATGGGGAGACGCTCCTATGGGGAGACGCTCCTAATACGGGGAGACGCTCCTAATACGGGGAGACGCTCCTATGGGGAGACGCTCCTATGGGGAGACGCTCCTAATACGGGGAGACGCTCCTATGGGGAGACGCTCCTATGGGGAGACGCTCCTATGGGGAGACGCTCCTAATACGGGGAGACGCTCCTATGGGGAGACGCTCCTAATACGGGGAGACGCTCCTAATACGGGGAGACGCTCCTATGGGGAGACGCTCCTAATACGGGGAGACGCTCCTAATACGGGGAGACGCTCCTAATACGGGGAGACGCTCCTAATACGGGGAGACGCTCCTAATACGGGGAGACGCTTCTAATACGGGGAGACGCTCCTATGGGGAGACGCTCCTACGGAGAGACGCTCATACGGGGAGACGATCCTACGGGGAGACGCTCATACGGGGAGACGCTCATACGGGGAGACGCTCATACGGGGAGACGCTCATACGGGGAGACGATCCTACGGGGAGACGCTCATACGGGGAGACGCTCATACGGGGAGACGCTCATACGGGGAGACGATCCTACGGGGAGACGCTCCTATGGCGAGACGCTCATACGGGGAGACGCTCATACGGGGAGACGATCCTACGGGGAGACGCTCATACGGCGAGACGCTCCTACGGGGAGACGCTCATACGGGGAGACGCTCATACGGCGAGACGCTCCTACGGGGAGACGCTCATACGGGGAGACGCTCATACGGGGAGACGCTCCTACGGGAAACGCTCCTACGGGGAGACGCTCATACGGGGAGACGCTCATACGGCGAGACGCTCCTACGGGGAGACGCTCATACGGCGAGACGCTCCTACGGGGAGACGCTCATACGGGGAGACGCTCATACGGGGAGACGCTCATACGGGGAGACGCTCCTACGGGAAGACGCTCCTACGGGGAGACGCTCATACGGCGAGACGCTCCTACGGGGAGACGCTCATACGGGGAGACGCTCATACGGGGAGACGATCCTACGGGAAACGCTCATACGGGGAGACGATCCTACGGGGAGACGCTCATACGGCGAGACGCTCCTACGGGGAGACGCTCATACGGGGAGACGCTCATACGGGGAGACGCTCATACGGGGAGACGCTCCTACGGGAAGACGCTCCTACGGGGAGACGCTCATACGGCGAGACGCTCCTACGGGGAGACGCTCATACGGGGAGACGCTCATACGGGGAGACGATCCTACGGGAAACGCTCCTACGGGGAGACGCTCATACGGGGAGACGATCCTACGGGAAACGCTCCTACGGGGAGACGCTCATACGGCGAGACGCTCATACGGCGAGACGCTCCTACGGGGAGACGCTCCTACGGCGAGACGCTCCTACGGGGAGACGCTCATACGGGGAGACGCTCATACGGGGAGACGCTCATACGGGGAGACGCTCCTACGGGAAGACGCTCCTACGGGGAGACGCTCCTACTGGGAGACGCTCCTACGGGGAGACGCTCATACGGGGAGAAGCTCATACGGGGAGACGCTCCTACGGGGAGACGCTCCTACGGCGAGACGCTCCTACGGGGAGACGCTCATACGGGGAGACGCTCATACGGGGAGACGCTCCTACGGGGAGACGCTCATACGGGGAGACGCTCCTACGGGGAGACGCTCATACGGGGAGACGCTCCTACTGGGAGACGCTCCTACGGGGAGACGCTCATACGGGGAGAAGCTCATACGGGGAAACGCCCCTAGCTCCAACGGGAAAGACACCCTAAATCTCCACGTTAGCTCCTTGAGTGGGCGAGAACTGTACGAACAGGGTGAAAATAATACATGAAAATAATACAACAAGTTTGTTTCTAAAAAAAAATTGCGTCATCGTCCACCTGAAGTAAGGCAGATCAATAATATAGTTGAATATTAAATGTCCCCAACTAAGCAGCCAAAAGCCAAGGCAACAGTGCCAAGTGTGTGTAAAGGTCTGTGTGTGTTCATGAGTGTGTGTGTAAGTGTTCACCTTGGTGGCACACAGACGGGCATCTGTGGTTCCTGCAGCCCAGCATTCGCCCGCAGCTCATGTCACACGCCGGGCAGTTCCCCGGACAACACTGGACACACACACACACGCGCTATCAGCGACACAGAGGTGTGTGAGGCACAAGTGGCACTCATGTGTGTCAAAGCGATCTGAGTGGAATGTGTGTGTGAGTGTTACACAAACCTTTCTCTTGCACTGGTGTCGGCTGCAGGTCCGAGTCTTGTTGCACTTGGACTCACAGAGATATTCTTTATGACAGGGCAAGAGTTTGGTGTAGCGGCCACAGCGACACGTCTTCTCCACCTCCTGCGTGCACACACACACACACACAGGTTAATGCCCCTGTAATCAGTAGCACTGAGCTCTGATTCTGGGAAACTGCTGTTAAATTCCCATCAGTGTGAATGGAAACCGGGGCTGGAATGCCAGAAATTCCATCCCGTTATCAGAGTCTATTAACATTACCGGGACCAACCCTGGAACACTTTATTGTTTCGACAGAGAGGAGGTGGAGAAGGTGTTAATACACCTAATAATAGCAGAAGGCTTTGTCTTTTTTTATTGTCTGTTTACAAGACAATAACACACAATTGAAAGCCGTATCTTCCTAATGAGCTCATTTGCGTTAGCGGTCAGTGATCGAGCAACACCGTTGCAGCCTTCACTCTCTCGGTTACTCTGTAATGCACTGGGTTCCCACGCCTCGGTTAACTTCACATTCAAGGACCTTTCCAGGATTCTGCAGGTCCAATACCCTCAAATTCAAGCACTTAATGTGGGGACACACTTCAAGTGAGAGCGAGGTCACATCGCGTCAGATACAAGATACATCGTTACAGTTTTCATACGTCAAACACAGCTATGCAAAAAAGCTTCTTTTTTTGCATTTATTTTTGGCCATATGACAGAGATCTGATATTCTATTTGTCGTATTTCTGTTTTGCATAACCCTGAAGAATATTCGGTACATCCTAAACTGTATTCTAAAATGATCTGATATTAACTTTTGAAAACTTATGAAACCATGAACGTTGAGGTGCCATCGTAGTAGTTTCGCGCGCGCGTGAACGTCATGGCAACGTACAACACAAAGCACCTCATGCGGGAAACAGTTAACGTAACGTGTACATCCGTGTAACTAACGCAAATCAAGCAAGCTAGTGCGCATAGGCCACGATGTGCTGGCGGAATAACACATTAGCGGAGCGGAGGGAATATGGGATTTTTTCCAGAAAACTTCTAAGCAAATAAATTCAAGCACTTTCAAGAACCTGTATCTGTGAGTGTTTATTAAACTTCTGTATCTGTGAGTGTTTATTAAACTTCTGTTTATTATACAGAAGTTTATTAAACTTCTGTATCTGTGAGTGTTTATTAAACTTCTGTATCTGTGAGTGTTTATTAAACTTCTGTATCTGTGAGTGTTTATTAAACTTCTGTATCTGTGAGCGTTTATTAAACTTCTGTATCTGTGAGTGTTTATTAAACTTCTGTATCTGTGAGTGTTTATTAAACTTCTGTATCTGTGAGTGTTTATTAAACTTCTGTATCTGTGAGTGTTTATTAAACTTCTGTATCTGTGAGTGTTTATTAAACTTCTGTATCTGTGAGTGTTTATTAAACTTCTGTATCTGTGAGTGTTTATTAAACTTCTGTATCTGTGAGTGTTTATTAAACTTCTGTATCTGTGAGTGTTTATTAAACTTCTGTATCTGTGAGTGTTTATTAAACTTCTGTATCTGTGAGTGTTTATTAAACTTCTGTATCTGTGAGTGTTTATTAAACTTCTGTATCTGTGCGTGTTTATTAAACTTCTGCATCTGTGAGTGTTTATTAAACTTCTGCATCTGTGCGCGTTTATTAAACTTCTGTATCTGTGAGTGTTTATTAAACTTCTGTATCTGTGAGTGTTTATTAAACTTCTGTATCTGTGCGTGTTTATTAAACTTCTGTATCTGTGAGTGTTTATTAAACTTCTGTATCTGTGAGTGTTTATTAAACTTCTGCATCTGTGAGTGTTTATTAAACTTCTGTATCTGTGAGTGTTTATTAAACTTCTGTATCTGTGCGTGTTTATTAAACTTCTGTATCTGTGAGTGTTTATTAAACTTCTGTATCTGTGAGTGTTTATTAAACTTCTGCATCTGTGAGTGTTTATTAAACTTCTGTATCTGTGAGTGTTTATTAAACTTCTGCATCTGTGAGTGTTTATTAAACTTCTGACAGATGCAGAAGTATTGTATCTGTGAGTGTTTATTAAACTTCTGTATCTGTGAGTTATTATCTGTGAGTGTTTATTAAACTTCTGTATCTGTGAGTGTTTATTAAACTTCTGTATCTGTGAGTGTTTATTAAACTTCTGTATCTGTGAGTGTTTATTAAACTTCTGTATCTGTGAGTGTTTATTAAACTTCTGTATCTGTGAGTGTTTATTAAACTTCTGTATCTGTGAGTGTTTATTAAACTTCTGCATCTGTGAGTGTTTATTAAACTTCTGTATCTGTGAGTGTTTATTAAACTTCTGTATCTGTGAGTGTTTATTAAACTTCTGTATCTGTGAGTGTTTATTAAACTTCTGTATCTGTGAGTGTTTATTAAACTTCTGTATCTGTGAGTGTTTATTAAACTTCTGTATCTGTGAGTGTTTATTAAACTTCTGCATCTGTGAGTGTTTATTAAACTTCTGTATCTGTGAGTGTTTATTAAACTTCTGTATCTGTGAGTGTTTATTAAACTTCTGTATCTGTGAGTGTTTATTAAACTTCTGTATCTGTGAGTGTTTATTAAACTTCTGTATCTGTGAGTGTTTATTAAACTTCTGTATCTGTGAGTGTTTATTAAACTTCTGTATCTGTGAGTGTTTATTAAACTTCTGTATCTGTGAGTGTTTATTAAACTTCTGTATCTGTGAGTGTTTATTAAACTTCTGTATCTGTGCGTGTTTATTAAACTTCTGTATCTGTGAGTGTTTATTAAACTTCTGTATCTGTGTGTGTTTATTAAACTTCTGTATCTGTGCGCGTTTATTAAACTTCTGTATCTGTGCGTGTTTATTAAACTTCTGTATCTGTGAGTGTTTATTAAACTTCTGTATCTGTGAGTGTTTATTAAACTTCTGTATCTGTGAGTGTTTATTAAACTTCTGTATCTGTGAGTGTTTATTAAACTTCTGTATCTGTGAGTGTTTATTAAACTTCTGTATCTGTGAGTGTTTATTAAACTTCTGTATCTGTGAGTGTTTATTAAACTTCTGTATCTGTGAGTGTTTATTAAACTTCTGTATCTGTGCGTGTTTATTAAACTTCTGTATCTGTGCGTGTTTATTAAACTTCTGTATCTGTGAGTGTTTATTAAACTTCTGTATCTGTGAGTGTTTATTAAACTTCTGTATCTGTGAGTGTTTATTAAACTTCTGTATCTGTGAGTGTTTATTAAACTTCTGTATCTGTGAGTGTTTATTAAACTTCTGTATCTGTGAGTGTTTATTAAACTTTCCAGGGCCTTGAGTTGTTTTTTCAGATTCACAAACTTGTACCCGTGGGAACCCTGAATGCACTTTGATCACAGCCTTCACGAACGGGTTAAACACTCTGGATAAACGCTTCTGCTAGATGACTAAATGCACGTCCTTATGAGACCATACAGTATTTATGGGATTGAATGAAAGCACAGAACACAGAATGAACGGAATCGCTCAGGCATGTACAGTTATTAATGGGGGTGTAACGATACCTTGTTATATAGAGTAATTGCGATATCAAAATGCGACGATGTGTATCGTTGACGTAAACAAGATTCGCGATACAGTTTTACCCAAGGCTCAGCTTACTGTATTAATAAGATATAATTCACCCACAAATGTAAATTCTGTTATTAATTACTCTCCGTCATGTCCTTTCAAACCTATAAGATCTCCGTTCAACTTCCAAACACAAATGAAGACATTTTTATAAAACCTGGCAGATTTCTGTCCCTCCGTTTAAGGTCCTCTAGAAATAAAAAAAGCTCCAAATAAATCATAAAAATGAGATGTGAGTGAAAGAGTGTGTGTGTGTGTGTGTTGTACCTGTCGGCAGGTCTCACAGGCTGCTCTGTGGCAGCGCATTGAGCATGTGTGTAAACCACAGTCCAGTTTCTTCCCACAGGTGTCTCCACAGGTGGGTACGTCGACCGTACACGGCAACACACTCTCTGAACACACACACACACACAAACTTGTGTTGTTAATACATTAACACATTCAGCTCCATTTTTACATAAAGAAACTAAATAACAGGCTTTTGTGGGGAGCAGGTGCGAGCGGCTGCCGGGTTCAGGCCGCGGGGCGGGGTCTGGGTGAGGGGGATAAGCTTGTAGCGGCCCAGGCCCTCTCTATCGGGTGGGTATAGGCGAGCGGGCTTGTGTTGTTACGTGATGTGCTGTTGTGTGTAATGTGGTCACAATTCTGTGAAATGTTGATGTAATATATTAGTATACAATGTATATGCTGCATGATTGTGTAACTCACACTATGTAGTTTTTATATTTATATTTGGATTATCATTTTGGAAAGGCCTGACCAGGGACTGGGGTTGCAGACTAGCCTATTGGCTAGAAACCTTTTATGCAACACATCTACACATATTGTTATGGCTTTGACTGTGATAATTATGTATGTAATAATGTGCGCTGCATTGTCCCTGACAAATAAACTAATAATAAATTGTAAAAAAAAAGTTTCTGTTCCTGAAAATCTTAAAACACTGTTTATTTAAATCGTATCTTTGTTCAGTTGTGTCTATTTCTTGCGATTGCGATTTCTTCACAGACATTCCTGTCGTTCGTCCACGGCAGCGTCACATGACACAGGTCACAGGTGTGTGTGTGTGTGTGTGTGTGTGAACTTACTGGTCTTGCCGCAGGAACAGGAGCGATTCCCAGCACGAGGACACCCTCCACACACACCGGAGTGACACACACGCTCACAGGTGTGATTCCCACAGGACAGCAGGCGGCCACACACCTGCACACACACGACAGCGGTTACACACACACAAACACACACACACACTAGGGCTGTCACTTTTTATTCGATATTCGAATATGCATTCGAACATGACGTGAAATATCCGTAATCGAACTATAAATAAACTAACCGGTTTTTAAAGTGCCATGTTTAGCGCATTTTTTACAGTCTATGATTAGACCGTTTGTTTTTTATTTTATTGTTTGCCATCTCATCCAGTAGCGGGCACTCTAAACGTATTGTAGCGTAAGCTCATGACCAAATCAAGCGAATAATAGCCAATAGCCACCCTGTTTTGAAAAAGGAAGATATAACGCACAGAACGGCCAGCCTGAGCGGACAATTTCTACCCCAACTCATCTAAAAGTAGTGTCTGGAAATGGACGATTGATGAATCCGAACACGGTGTTTACATGAACGATAGATAAAGTAATGTGCGCGTTATATGTCACAAGATTCAAATCGGAATTGATTTTTTTGACATGCGCACACTGCACGAATATGCCGCTGTTCACGCATAACTATTCTCCTCTATTGGTTCTTTATTTGTTTTAAACAGCAGACTTAATATTTATCCGTCTCTGGTCATGATTTGGAGACGATGAGCATGATTTGCCGTGCTGCTGCTTGATCACGCAGTAAAACCCCGCGCCCAAAACCAGTCGTCTGTGGATGAGAATCTGAAACAAGCACTGGTGGGACGTTGTCCTGCTTCACTTCACAGTGAAATGATAATTTTTTAATAACGGAACACTCATTTATATGACACTTTATTCACCAGGAAGAGCAGCTCGCTCCGTGCGTAACACGTCATTGCACATGCGCAGTCCTTTTAGTTTCGGTTTTCAATTCGATCAAGTGTTTACATGTTCTCTCGATCGGATTACAAAAGGAGTAAACCATCGGATCGATTAAGGTGTTTACATGAAGGTTTTTTAGTCCGATTGAGCCGTCAATCTGATTATAAGGGTCTATGTAAAGATGCGCAAATACCTGTGTGTGCCAGTGCGCGCTCCGAGCGCGTGTTCTCCACCGCGGGGAACATCGTCAATAAAAAGAGAGCCGCACTTGATCCAGATCAAGATGATAAATTGGTGTTTCTAGCAAACAATATTAGGAAATGAATTAGGCTAGGCTATATAGGCCTTACTCCTGCTGCTGTTTAAGTTGTCACGTTATTGTTTGTGCCGTGCTGTTCCGCTTCAGTTTTTTCCCATGTAGCCTAATTTTGTGATTGGCTATGCATAGTGGCACTTCATATAGATTAAGTTGAAAACCTGCTGTTTAAAACATCAAGTCAAAAAAAAAAATTTCAGACAGGCCTGAGTCCTGTTTATGACTGTCAGACTGTTAATAAATGTGTGATCTCCGTTTCGGTGTTTTTTTTTGTTTGTTTTTTGGTGGGGGGGGGGGGGGGGGGGGGCTCGTAGATATTCGAATATAGGGTTAGGGTTAGGGTTGCTAATACATTGCTTGATATTCGATATCCGTTCGAATTTGATTTTTGTCAAAAGTGACAGCCCTAACAAACACACGCACACACACACGCGCACACACGCGCACACACACGCACACACACACACTCGGCACACACGCGCACACACGCGCACACACACACGCACACACACGCGCACACACACACGTACACACACGCACGCACACACACACACGCGCACACACACGCGCACACACACACACACGCGACAGCGGTTGC
>NW_026607222.1:15000-17500 GCF_029890125.1 Rhinichthys klamathensis goyatoka | reverse complement strand
GGGATTGGTCAGATCGCTGTGAGATGATTGGTCAGATTGGTCAGATCGCTGTGAGGGGATTGGTCAGATTGCTGTGAGGCGATTGGTCAGATTGGTCAGATCGCTGTGAGGTGATTGGTCAGATTGGTCAGATTGCTGTGAGGCGATTGGTCAGATTGGTCAGATTGGTCAGATCGCTGTGAGGCGATTGGTCAGATTGGTCAGATTGCTGTGAGGTGATTGGTCAGATTGGTCAGATCGCTGTGAGGCGATTGGTCAGATTGGTCAGATTGCTGTGAGGCGATTGGTCAGATTGGTCAGATCGCTGTGAGGCGATTGGTCAGATTGGTCAGATCGCTGTGAGGCGATTGGTCAGATTGGTCAGATCGCTGTGAGGCGATTGGTCAGATTGGTCAGATCGCTGTGAGGCGATTGGTCAGATTGGTCAGATTGCTGTGAGGCGATTGGTCAGATTGGTCAGATCGCTGTGAGGTGATTGGTCAGATTGGTCAGATCGCTGTGAGGCGATTGGTCAGATTGGTCAGATTGCTGTGAGGCGATTGGTCAGATTGGTCAGATCGCTGTGAGGCGATTGGTCAGATTGGTCAGATCGCTGTGAGGCGATTGGTCAGATTGGTCAGATCGCTGTGAGGTGATTGGTCAGATTGCTGTGAGGTGATTGGTCAGATCGCTGTGAGGTGATTGGTCAGATCGCTGTGAGGTGATTGGTCAGATTGGTCAGATCGCTGTGAGGCGATTGGTCAGATTGGTCAGATCGCTGTGAGGCGATTGGTCAGATTGGTCAGATCGCTGTGAGGTGATTGGTCAGATTGCTGTGAGGTGATTGGTCAGATCGCTGTGAGGTGATTGGTCAGATTGGTCAGATCGCTGTGAGGTGATTGGTCAGATCGCTGTGAGGTGATTGGTCAGATCGCTGTGAGGTGATTGGTCAGATCGCTGTGAGGTGATTGGTCAGATCGCTGTGAGGTGATTGGTCAGATCGCTGTGAGGTGATTGGTCAGATCGCTGTGAGGTGATTGGTCAGATCGCTGTGAGGTGATTGGTCAGATCGCTGTGAGGTGATTGGTCAGATTGCTGTGAGGCGATTGGTCAGATTGGTCAGATCGCTGTGAGATGATTGGTCAGATTGCTGTGAGGTGATTGGTCAGATCGCTGTGAGGTGATTGGTCAGATTGCTGTGAGGCGATTGGTCAGATTGGTCAGATCGCTGTGAGGGGATTGGTCAGATTGCTGTGAGGTGATTGGTAAGATCGCTGTGAGGCGATTGGTCAGATTGGTCAGATCGCTGTGAGATGATTGGTCAGATTGCTGTGAGGTGATTGGTCAGATCGCTGTGAGGTGATTGGTCAGATTGCTGTGAGGCGATTGGTCAGATCGCTGTGAGATGATTGGTCAGATTGGTCAGATCGCTGTGAGGGGATTGGTCAGATTGGTCAGATCGCTGTGAGGGGATTGGTCAGATCGCTGTGAGATGATTGGTCAGATTGGTCAGATCGCTGTGAGGGGATTGGTCAGATTGCTGTGAGGCGATTGGTCAGATTGGTCAGATCGCTGTGAGGTGATTGGTCAGATTGGTCAGATCGCTGTGAGGCGATTGGTCAGATCGCTGTGAGGCGATTGGTCAGATTGGTCAGATTGCTGTGAGGTGATTGGTCAGATCGCTGTGAGGCGATTGGTCAGATTGGTCAGATTGCTGTGAGGCGATTGGTCAGATTGGTCAGATCGCTGTGAGGCGATTGGTCAGATTGGTCAGATCGCTGTGAGGCGATTGGTCAGATTGGTCAGATTGCTGTGAGGCGATTGGTCAGATTGGTCAGATTGCTGTGAGGCGATTGGTCAGATCGCTGTGAGGCGATTGGTCAGATTGGTCAGATTGCTGTGAGGCGATTGGTCAGATTGGTCAGATCGCTGTGAGGTGATTGGTCAGATCGCTGTGAGGTGATTGGTCAGATTGGTCAGATCGCTGTGAGGCGATTGGTCAGATTGGTCAGATTGCTGTGAGGCGATTGGTCAGATTGGTCAGATCGCTGTGAGGCGATTGGTCAGATTGGTCAGATCGCTGTGAGGCGATTGGTCAGATTGGTCAGATCGCTGTGAGGTGATTGGTCAGATTGCTGTGAGGTGATTGGTCAGATTGCTGTGAGGTGATTGGTCAGATCGCTGTGAGGTGATTGGTCAGATTGGTCAGATCGCTGTGAGGTGATTGGTCAGATTGGTCAGATCGCTGTGAGGTGATTGGTCAGATCGCTGTGAGGTGATTGGTCAGATCGCTGTGAGGTGATTGGTCAGATCGCTGTGAGGTGATTGGTCAGATCGCTGTGAGGTGATTGGTCAGATTGGTCAGATCGCTGTGAGGTGATTGGTCAGATTGGTCAGATCGCTGTGAGGTGATTGGTCAGATTGGTCAGATCGCTGTGAGGTGATTGGTCAGATCGCTGTGAGGTGATTGGTCAGATCGCTGTGAGGTGATTGGTCAGATCGCTGTGAGGTGATTGGTCAG
>NW_026607222.1:0-10000 GCF_029890125.1 Rhinichthys klamathensis goyatoka | reverse complement strand
TTGAATTAAGATTATTTTTCTTACCCCATTGGTAGATAACTGTGCTTTTTTTTTAAGCATCAACTCACTTAATTTGTATTTATTTCCCCAGAAAACAGGACATAATATCTTATCTCATTTTACGACTTTAGTAAATGCATAGAAAGAAATGTTTGATATTTGGACTGAAAACAAGACAAAAATACTAAGTAAGAAAAGCATTTTTTGCAGTGCTGAAACACAGACTGGCGGGATAACCCCAAGCTGGACCACACACACACACACACACACACACACAACAAGGCTTCTGTTCAGGACTCTAACACTCGTTAGTTTGACGGGTTTGTCTGGTTCCCTCATGGCTCAGGGATCTCCACTCCTCCTGAGTCTGAGATCTTCTGCTCCAGTTTAGTGACCCGCTTCTTCAGCTTGCCCTGAGCCGCCTCGTGTTGGGCCAGCAGGCGTGCGAAGCGGGTCTGCAGCTCGTCCAGAACACCGCTGATCTTCAGCACCTTCTCCTCCATGTCCTTCGGGTCCGGGCCCTGCTTGGCCAGCTCCAGATCCAGGAGATTATCCTGTGGAGAAACAGCAGAGCATTCACAGTTACATCAGGCTGGGGAAATCTGTTTTTCTCACTCACACACACACACACACACACACACACACACACACACACACACACACACACACACACACACACACACACACACACACACACACACACACACACACACACACACACCCACGCACGGACACACGCACACACACACACACACGCACACACACACACGCACACACACGCACACACACAGACGCACACTCTCTCTCTCTCTCTGTGAAATTACTGAAAGAGATGCTTCCAGAGGTCATAGATCCTCTTCTTAATATCATTACAGTGTTTTACAGTCGCTAGGACACATTTCTCAATACTTAGGTCGCTTTTTCAAAACTCTTCACACAGTTCTCCTACCCAGCGTCCAGCTCGGCACAGCAGCTCATTTCACATTCAAAATGCACTGAAACTACAGAATCACTTCGTACATGTCTCAGATCAACACACTCTTCCAGAACACTAGCAAAGGTTGACAGCCAACACACACACTCTGTCACCCACAAAACAATGACCTAAAAAACACTAACAACAGGAAACTTTATACAATATTTTCCTCTGTAAATGCCTTCTTTCTTCTACCTCTCTACTGTTTAGAAATCACTGCAATATATGTGACTAGAATGAGTTAGACATGATGCAGTCGCCTATGCTTCAATACTTTATATATTTTATGTTTTTGGAGTAATTCCAAAGTACAAAAATGTGTATACACACCATCCACTGATTCAGATACAATAGGAATCAGCTGTGGTTGGTCCAAATGTCCAATTGTTTTTATACCATTTAATTTTTAGATTTGAAATATATTTCATTACAATATTACTGTAGAAATGTGGCAAAAATGCTGTCTTATTCAGTTTTGTATTATGTTATTGTTTTGAACTTAAGTTTAACAGTTCTGAGATCAGTAAGCATGTGCAGATTGACCTGTAGGAACACAGAGTTTTGGCGGTTGTTGTGTCGAAGTGAGAAAAGAATTAATGTAATTTGAAAGATGTCGTCATTGAACGCATTTTGTGCCAAAGCACTGATAAATGATCCACAGTTTAGCCCACATACACTTCTGTTGTGCTCACTGTGTGAAGAGTGAAGAAAAAGTAACCTAAGTATTGAGAAATGTGTCCTAGTGACTGTAAAAAACTGTAATTCATCTTTGTCATTAGAATACGTACCCAGAAATTTTTAAGCTGGCTATGATTAAACCACTTATTAAAAAACCACAACTTGATCGTACAGAATTAGTCAATTACAGGGCGATCTCGAATCTGCCTTTTCTGTCAAAGATATTAGAAAAGGCAGTATCCTCACAACTGTGTTCCTTTCTAGAAAGAAATGATATCTGAGAGGATTTTCAGTCCGGATTTAGCCCGTACCATAGCACTTTAGCCCGTACCATAGCACTGAGATCTAGTATCTGTAAAACCGCATTCTTCCATCTAAAAAATATATCTAAATTACGTCATATGCACTTAATGACAGAAGCAGGACAATAATGCGTTCATGACCTCAAGGCTAGATTCCTGTACTGCTCTACTGGGTGGTTGCCCTGCACGCTTAATAAACAAACTCCAGCTGGTCCAAAACGCAGCCGCTCGAGTTCTTACCAGAACCAGGAAGTATGACCATATTAGCCCGGCTCTGTCAACACTGCATTGGCTCCCTATTAAACATCGTATACATTTTAAAATATTGCTGATTACTTACAAAGCATTAAATGGTTTAGCTCCCAGTACTTGAGCGAGCTCTTAACGCATTATAGTCCTTCACGTCTATTGCGATCTCTAAACTCCGGCCAGTTGATAATACCTAGAATATCTAAATCGACTGCTGGCGGGAGATCCTTTTCCTATTTAGCACCAAAACTCTGGAACAGTCTTCCTACCATTGTCCGGGAAGCAGACACACTCTGTCAGTTCAAAGCTAGACTAAAAACACATCTCTTTGACCTAGCATACACATAACATTATACATTCCTATTATTCAAATCAGTTAAATCATTATTAGGCTGCATAGATTAGGACAGCCGGAACCGGGAACACTTCCTATAACACCTGATGTACTCGCTACATCATAAGAACAATGGCATCTATGCTAATGTTAGTCTGTCTGCTTATTCCGAGGTTAACTGTAATCAGCCGAATCCAGGCCGTATCTAGATCAGATGGAGGACCTGTGCCTGGACACGTCCACAACGCATCCCTGAGTGTGCCATCTACACTCTCCCCTGTGAAGGCCTCATCGACATGACAGCCATCGGCACTGATCCTCAACAAACTCGTCTCCATACCGGCGTGACTCCGATCTACAACCAGAGGGAGCTGGATAATATTCTGATTGCCAATCTGACTTCTGACCTGTAATGCTGCCTGAATCATAATCATACACTGTTCGTTCATTGGCCAGAGGAGAACTGAGCGACTGAGCCTGGGTTCTCACAAAGGTTTATCTCTCCATTCTGTCAGAACAGTAGAGCACAGTAAAGTACAGTAGAGGTAGAGAACAGTAGAGTACAGTAGAGGTAGAGAACAGTAGAGTACAGTAGAGGTAGAGTACAGTAGAGGTAGAGAACAGTAGAGGTAGAGAACAGTAGAGTACAGTAGAGGTAGAGAACAGTAGAGTACAGTAGAGGTAGAGAACAGTAGAGTACAGTAGAGGTAGAGAACAGTAGAGTACAGTAGAGGTAGAGAACAGTAGAGAACAGTAGAGGTAGAGTACAGTAGAGGTAGAGTACAGTAGAGGTAGAGAACAGTAGAGTACAGTAGAGGTAGAGAACAGTAGAGGTAGAGTACAGTAGAGTACAGTAGAGGTAGAGTACAGTAGAGTATAGTAGAGGTAGAGAACAGTAGAGGTAGAGTACAGTAGAGTACAGTAGAGGTAGAGTACAGTAGAGTATAGTAGAGGTAGAGAACAGTAGAGGTAGAGAACAGTAGAGTACAGTAGAGGTAGAGAACAGTAGAGGTAGAGAACAGTAGAGTACAGTAGAGGTAGAGAACAGTAGAGGTAGAGAACAGTAAAGGTAGAGTACAGTAGAGTACAGTAGAGGTAGAGAACAGTAGAGGTAGAGAACAGTAGAGGTAGAGTACAGTAGAGGTAGAGAACAGTAGAGGTAGAGAACAGTAGAGTACAGTAGAGGTAGAGAACAGTAGAGGTAGAGAACAGTAGAGTACAGTAGAGGTAGAGAACAGTAGAGGTAGAGAACAGTAGAGGTAGAGAACAGTAGAGTACAGTAGAGGTAGAGAACAGTAGAGGTAGAGTAGAGGTAGAGAACAGTAGATGTAGAGTACAGTAGAGGTAGAGAACAGTAGAGGTAGAGTACAGTAGAGGTAGACAACAGTAGAGTACAGTAGAGGTAGAGAACAGTAGAGGTAGAGAACAGTAGAGGTAGAGAACAGTAGAGTACAGTAGAGGTAGAGTACAGTAGAGGTAGAGAACAGTAGAGGTAGAGTACAGTAGAGGTAGAGAACAGTAGAGGTAGAGAACAGTAGAGGTAAAGTACAGTAGAGGTAGAGTACAGTAGAGGTAGAGTACAGTAGAGGTAGAGAACAGTAGAGGTAGAGTACAGTAGAGGTAGAGTACAGTAGAGGTAGAGAACAGTAGAGGTAGAGAACAGCAGAGGTAGAGTACAGTAGAGGTAGAGAACAGTAGAGTACAGTAGAGGTAGAGTACAGTAGAGGTAGAGAACAGTAGAGGTAGAGAACAGCAGAGGTAGAGTACAGTAGAGGTAGAGTACAGTAGAGGTAGAGTACAGTAGAGGTAGAGAACAGTAGAGGTAGAGTACAGTAGAGGTAGAGTACAGTAGAGGTAGAGAACAGTAGAGGTAGAGTACAGTAGAGGTAGAGAACAGTAGAGGTAGAGTACAGTAGAGGTAGAGAACAGTAGAGGTAGAGAACAGCAGAGGTAGAGTACAGTAGAGGTAGAGAACAGTAGAGTACAGTAGAGGTAGAGTACAGTAGAGGTAGAGAACAGTAGAGGTAGAGTACAGTAGAGGTAGAGAACAGTAGAGGTAGAGAACAGCAGAGGTAGAGTACAGTAGAGGTAGAGTACAGTAGAGGTAGAGTACAGTAGAGGTAGAGAACAGTAGAGGTAGAGTACAGTAGAGTACAGTAGAGGTAGAGTACAGTAGAGGTAGAGTACAGTAGAGGTAGAGTACAGTAGAGTACAGTAGAGGTAGAGAACAGTAGAGTACAGTGGAGTACAGTAGAGGTAGAGTACAGTAGAGGTAGAGTACAGTAGAGGTAGAGTACAGTAGAGTACAGTGGAGTACAGTAGAGGTAGAGTACAGTAGAGGTAGAGAACAGTAGAGTACAGTAGAGGTAGAGTACAGTAGAGGTAGAGAACAGTAGAGTACAGTAGAGGTAGAGAACAGTACAGTACAGTAGAGTACAGTAGAGCACAGTAGAGGTAGAGTACAGTAGAGGTAGAGTACAGTAGAGCACAGTAGAGGTACAGTACAGTAGAGTACAGTAGAGGTAGAGTACAGTAGAGTACAGTAGAGGTAGAGTACAGTAGAGAACAGTAGAGGTAGAGTACAGTAGAGTACAGTAGAGGTAGAGTACAGTAGAGAACAGTAGAGGTAGAGTACAGTAAAGCACAGTAGAGTTCAGTGGAGTACAGTAGAGAACAGTAGAGGTAGAGTACAGTAGAGTACAGTAGAGGTAGAGTACAGTAGAGAACAGTAGAGGTAGAGTACAGTAGAGGTAAAGAACAGTAGAGTACAGTAGAGGTAGAGTACAGTAGAGGTAGAGTACAGTAGAGTACAGTAGAGAACAGTAGAGTACAGTAGAGGTAGAGTACAGTAGAGGTAAAGAACAGTAGAGTACAGTAGAGGTAGAGTACAGTAGAGAACAGTAGAGGTAGAGTACAGTAGAGGTAAAGAACAGTAGAGTACAGTAGAGGTAGAGTACAGTAGAGTACAGTAGAGTACAGTGGAGTACAGTAGAGGTAGAGTACAGTAGAGGTAAAGAACAGTAGAGTACAGTAGAGGTAGAGTACAGTAGAGGTAGAGTACAGTAGAGTACAGTAGAGAACAGTAGAGTACAGTAGAGGTAGAGTACAATAGAGTACAGTAGAGGTAGAGAACAGTAGAGTACAGTAGAGTACAGTAGAGCACAGTAGAGGTAGAGTACAGTAGAGGTAGAGTACAGTAGAGCACAGTAGAGGTACAGTACAGTAGAGTACAGTAGAGGTAGAGTACAGTAGAGTACAGTAGAGTACAGTAGAGGTAGAGTACAGTAGAGGTAGAGTACAGTAGAGCACAGTAGAGGTACAGTACAGTAGAGTACAGTAGAGGTAGAGTACAGTAGAGTACAGTAGAGGTAGAGTACAGTAGAGGTAGAGTACAGTAGAGAACAGTAGAGGTAGAGTACAGTAGAGTACAGTGGAGTACAGTAGAGGTAGAGTACAGTAGAGTACAGTAGAGGTAGAGTACAGTAGAGGTAGAGTACAGTAGAGAACAGTAGAGGTAGAGTACAGTAGAGTACAGTGGAGTACAGTAGAGGTAGAGTACAGTAGAGTACAGTAGAGGTAGAGTACAGTAGAGGTAGAGTACAGTAGAGTACAGTAGAGGTAGAGTACAGTAGAGGTAGAGAACAGTAGAGGTAGAGTACAGTAGAGTACAGTAGAGGTAGAGTACAGTAGAGGTAGAGAACAGTAGAGGTAGAGTACAGTAGAGTACAGTAGAGGGCGCCGCTGAAACAAACCTTTCAGCTGCTGTTATTCTGGATTATAGAACAATAGGATACAGAAGAAGGAAGTTCAAGACTCTTATTTCTAAATCTATTCTAAAGTCATTTTAGCTTATTAGTATGGTTGAATTCGATCATTGAAGGTTAGCAGCAAAGACATTGGTTAATAAAGTGAGATTAAATACATAAAGTATAATTGTGGGCAAAATTAAAAAGTATAAAAAGTTCTAGGCAAAATTCTGAGATTGCATTTTACTGTTTTTATTCATTTTGAGGGATACTGAATGTTTTCGTGCAAGTGAGAAGAGTAAATGCAAGTTCACATTTAGTGTAGAACTAAATTAACCATCATGTTTACACACACACACACACTCACACACACACACACACACACCTCCTCACTTTATTTCTCTCAACATGGGGACAGGAGAGCTGTCAGTCAATAAATGTGGAAATGTAACTAGAGTTACTTATTTGAAAAAGTAGCTTAGATATTTTGTTGTAAATTGAAAAAGTAATCTGTAGGGCTGCCCCCTAATAGTCGACTAACCGTCAGTTGACTAGAAGAGGTTTGGTCGACTAAGATTTTATTAGTCGGTTAGTCGGAGAAAAAAAACTCCACAGTAAGTGATCGACAGATCGTTAACGGCAGGAAATCCAAACATTCGCCTATCATTCATCGACCTCAAAAATGGTTTATCACTTAAAACATGTAAGTAGTAGCAACTTTTAGTAGCAAATGTTTGCTAACCTAGATAAATGTGTGCTATTATTAGTGTTTGTGTGGAGAGCTCTTACTGCATGACACACACACATCACTGCATTTTACTTAAAATACTCCGTGATTTTTGGTCATGATACACAGAGGTGTAGTGGTAAAAAAAGAGGTGGGTAAACTATAAATTCTGGTGGACCATGACGTGGTCACCGGGGTAGGTCATCAGACCCCCAGTGACGGGTAGGTTTAGGGGCGGGGTTAGGGGGTAGGTCATAGGGGGATGAGTTCCCTAATGAATATTCATGAGTCTTCCCCTACCATCCTGTGAAAAAAAATATCGCACCTGGTAAGGTGGGCCACCTATCGGTGTATGTTTATCTCCTGATGACATTGCTATAGGCAGGGGTCGACGTCGACATTAAGCCTTTTCATACGCTTGTCCTTCGGACAAGTAAATCTGTCATTCACTTGTCCGAGTAAAAAGTTTGTGGTCCGGATTTTTTTTTTATTATTATTTTTTTTTTGTTAATTTATTCTGAAACAATATTTCTCATCAGTGTTCAATCAGCTTTGATATTTAAATCGGCATATTGTAATATTTGCACCTTTAAAGGGCATCCCCTTCCCCAATATTATTATGCTTCATCTTTCATTTTAAATTCCCAAATTTGATCAATAAATTAAATTATTTCCAATAATAAGACACTATAGGGCTGATCAAATTAAATCATTTACACTGAAAAATTACAATTGCATAAAATAAACATTAAATAATGTTATAAAATTGATTTAAATTTACAAATAAGAAACGTTGGAAAGAATGATCTACTTTTAAACATAACACTAAACCGCCTGTAGGTGGCGGCAGGTGACCATCTTAATGAGTGAGTCACTGATTCATTCATTCAAACGATTTGTTCAAACGGCTGATTCATTCAAGAATGAGACAGATGTTTATGAATGGGTCATTGAATCTTTGACTCAATCGATTCGTTCAAAATGCTGAATCATTCAGTAATGAAAACAGGTCGAGTGTTCCTGTGAGATGCGCCGTGGTTCTGCTGTGATTTTTGTTTGGAACTATTTTCGCTGCTGAAACAGAACAAAAACAGCCAATATTGCAATATTGCATCTAAAATGTAAGTGACTTAATTTTAACTGTTTATTGAACTGTTGTAGCAGGGAATCAATGTTACATTTCCAATCGTGATGGTGTTCAGGAAAAATAATTGAGGTTGCTTAACATATGTTAAAAATATAAAAACTCCACATTTAGATTTTTTATAGGCAGTATGTTAACTGAGTGTGTGTGTGTGCTGCGCTCATGTGTGTAGATTTCTCCTCGAGAGGCTGCGCGAGCGTCAACAGCGCAACTTTACCGTCAGTAATAGTCAACAACACTGACAGTAATGCAGCGCAATATGAAAGAGTTCGTCTTAGGTTTAACAACCTATGAAACTAATAATGAACAATATGAAACTAAAACGACATAAGCTTAATTTATAGCTATTTGGAGGTGGATAAACGCAATTTAGAGGTGGATAAACGCAATTTAGAGGTCGATAAACGCACTTTGGAGGTGGGTAAACGCTATTTCCGAATATTGGGAGGTGCGTAAACGGCGTTTACGTGCGTTTAGCCTCCACTACATCCCTGATGATACAGATAAGAATAACGGACAGATCGTTAATGGCAAAAAATCCAATTAGATTCTAAGGGCCCACACACTTTTGGGGCCCCCAGAGATTGATTATATTAATGGAATGGGTGCGGTAGGGGGCCCAGCTTTATATTCTTTCATAGGGCCCAACTGCTCTCAAGTCAAGTCACCTTCATTTATATAGCGCTTATAACAATATAGATTGTTTCACAGCAGCTTTACAGAGATAACAGGAGATTACAGTAACAGAGATTGTTTGGCTTTACAGCAGCTCTAGAATAAAGTTATTGTCCAGCTAAGGTTAGTTTTGATTGATTCACTTCCGTTGCAAAGATCATTAGTTATTAACTTAGGGGCGCTAACACGACACCGTTCTAACTGAAAACCCTTAAAGTGAAGCGCCTCGTACCTTCATCAGGATTTGCCGACCCTTCTCCTCCAGCATGGCCTTGGCGTCGGGATATTCGGTGAGCGCCTCCATCAGGTCGTCTTTGGACAGGCAGAAGAGGTCTGAGTAGCCAATGCTGCGTATGTTAGCGGTTCTGCGGTTTCCCTGCGCGACTGCCCTTGATGTTGAGGATGCTAATCTCCCCGAAGTAGCTTCCGTCGCTGAGAACCACAAACTGCTTGATTCCATCGTCCGCCACCACTGCAAGTTTCCCTTCTTTAATGATGTACATCTCGCGTCCGATGTCGCCCTTCTTGCAGATGTAGTCTCCGGGACTGTAGACCTGCGGCTGGAGCTTCAGCACCAGCTCCACCAGGAGCCCGGCCTCGCAGTCCGCGAAGATGCGCACCTTCTTCAGTGTGTCCAGGTGCACGTTGATCGCGATCTCCGCCCGCAGCTTGTCCGGCAGGTACTTCAGGACTTCTCTCTCATCCACCGCCTTCTTGTTGGTCCACAAGAAATCGAACCATTTAATGACTCGTTTCTCCAATTCTTTGGTGACCTTTCGGAAGCTCATGTATTGTTTGATGGCGTCGATGCGAGCTTGGAAATCTGCGCGTGCCGCGTTCGCGTTGGTGATCATCGAACCGACGTTACCGACGATGGTGGCGAAAATCAAGACGCCGACTAGGAAGTCCGTGACCACGAAGAAGTACTCTGAGTTCTTGACTGGCGGTGGAGTTTCACCGATAGTGGTGAGCGTCAGTGTGGACCAGTACATGCTATATGCGTATTTCCTCACTAGCCGACCGAACTCTGGGTCCGTGGTGTCCGGGTACACGAACTTATCCGTTCCGAACCCGATGGCCTTGGAGAACGAGTAATACATGCAGGCGTTCCAGTGGATGATGATCACGATGTACATCACAAGGTTGGAGATTCGGAAGAAAAAGGACGT